>NC_057800.1:383963143-383965400 GCF_018294505.1 Triticum aestivum | reverse complement strand
CGGATCTCCGCCGCCCACCGACCTCGCCGCACCTCTCCACCCGCGGCCACTCCGGTGACCGCGCCCGCCTCCGCCCTCACCAACTCCGGCGTCCACCCGGCCGGCCTCGTCCTCCTCCCCGCGAGAAGCCCACTCCGGCGAGCAAGTCCACTCCGGCGAACAGTATTTCCAGCGAGCATCGGTTCCCGTGCACGATCCGGATCTAGATCTGAGAGTGCATCGGTTGACTTTTCTGCCCGAAACCCTAGTTCATATTGCCATGTTCATCGTGCTATATCTCCGCATCCGTAGCTCCGTTTTGGGCATATAGCATATCAGAATGTTTGCCTCAGAGAGTACATCATTTCATTCCATTGCATCATTTTCATTTGAGTTCATCTTGATGCCCGAAATGCTGTTAGAAGAGTGCTACTTGAGATAATTGTAGATCTGCTACTCCATTTAGATATTTGTCATTTTTGCCATGATTAATGTGTGCATGTTATGCCCATGAGCTCTACATATGTTTTGTTAAGGGTTTTGCCATCTTTCCAGAGGTGCAACCCATGTATTTTTTTGATGTGTGTGGTGACTAGCACAAGCTTGCAAAGTGAGGAACTTGGTACTGCTGATTTCAGGTACTTAGCATTTCCACTAAGTCCTTGAGTTGTTTATCTCATATGGTCATATGTTCATGTTGTTTCCTAGTGATCCGTGCCTCTTTTGAGGATGATCAGTAAGGATGCTTTGTTAATCTTGTAGTGCTCTATCCATACATGTCTTTGTTTGGAATTATGGAGCACCCTAGCTTGAGTCAATCGAGCTCTACTTTTGCTACTTCGTGAATCTGGGCAGATTGCCTACTTGTTAGCGATTTTGCCGAGGATGTTGTAGTTGATCCGTGCATGCTATGCTAATGTTCTTGCCATGTCTAGCTTGCATTTTGTGTATTATTGACGGGTGTATGTTTAGCTTGTCATGACTTGCTCTGTAGTGAGTGCATCGAGCTCGTAAACATGCCTACTTGATATCTGTTTTAGTATGCTCCAGTTTTTGCCATGTTCACATGCTCGCAATTGTATTTTCTGATCCCTTGTGGCTCAAGGTCACTAAGGGACTTTTGTTAAGCTCTTTGCGTAGCTCTATGCCATGCTTTACTTTGCCATGTTCAGGTCCTGTAGCATATAGTTTTGTTGCTCCGAAGTGTGCTACCTGATCTGAAATCTGTTTGTCATGCATTTTTGCCATGCTTGTTTGAACCTGTTAATGGATGAATTGGCCGTAGCTCAGTGCTAGACTTTTGTTAAGCATCTTGAATGCATCCCTCCCATATATTTTGATGCCATGTTTGAATGCTATAGCATGTTCATCTTGTTGCATTTAGATGGCTACTTGCTGTAAATCGCAGAACGTGGCCATATTCGAATTGCTTGCCATTTCCAAACCGTAGCTCCGATTCCGGCATTCTTTATCTCGTTTTCAAGCAATTTCATCTCATATTTCCAGTGGCACACTTGGATTTCCAGGTTGAGGCCAGGTTCATGCGTTCCTTGTCAAATCTTGCATATGCATCCCGCATCGCATCCCGCATAGCATACCATCTTTGCATCATAATTATTGAGCTTTGCACGTGGTTGATTGTGTTCCGTTTGCTTGTTTGTCTTGTTTGGGTAGAGCCGGGAGACGAGTTTGCTAACAAGGAGCCCGTTGAGTTTGCTTTCGAGGATCCAGTCAACTCTGACAACTTTGCAGGCAAGATGATCATACCCTCGAAATCACTACTATCTTTGCTTTGCTAGATGCTCGCTCTTTTGCTATGCCAATGCTACGATGCCTACCATTTGCTTTCAAGCCTCCCAAATTGCCATGTCAAACCTCTAACCCACCATGTCCTAGCAAACCGTTGATTGGCTATGTTACCGCTTTTCTCAGCCCCTCTTATAGCGTTGCTAGTTGCAGGTGAAGATTGGAGGCCGTTCCTTGTTGGAACATTTATTTACTTGTTGGGATATCATTATATTGCCATGTTATCTTAATGCATCTATATACTTGGTAAAGGGTGGAAGGCTCGGCCTCTCGCCTAGTGTTTTGTTCCACTCTTGCCGCCCTAGTTTCCGTCATATCGGTGTTATGTTCCCAGGTTTTGTGTTCCTTACGCGGTTGGGTTATAATGGGAACCCCTTGATAGTTCGCCTTGATTAAAGCTTTTCCAGCAATGCCCAACCTTGGTTTTACCATTTGCCACCTAGCCTCTTTTTCCCTTGGGTTTCCGGAGCCC
>NC_057800.1:383955713-383962886 GCF_018294505.1 Triticum aestivum | reverse complement strand
CCAGTGCTCCTCTGAGTGTTGGTCCGAACCAGGCAGCCTGCGGGGCCACCTCGGGGAAACTCGAGGGTTGGTTTTACTCGTAGCTTGACCTATCTGAGTGTGCCCTGAGAACGAGATATGTGCAGCTCCTATCGGGATTTGTCGGCACATTCGGGCGGTGTTGCTGGATTTGTTTTTAACCTGTCGAAGTGTCTTGAAGAACCAAGATACCGAGTCTGATCGGAACGTCTAGGGAGGAGGACTATTCCTTCGTTGACTGTGAGAGCTTGTCATGGGCTAAGTTGGGACTCCCCTGCACGGATTTGAACTTTCGAAAGCCGTGCCCGCGGTTATGGGCAGATGGGAATTTGTTAATGTATGGTTGTAGATAACTTGAACCTTAACTTAATTAAAATGAATCAACTGAGCGTGTTACCGTGATGGCCTCTTCTCGGCGGAGTCCGGGAAGTGGACACGGTGTTGGAGTAATGCTTGCGCAGGTTGCTCTCTAGTTTCTCGCTCGCGCTTTGCCTCCTCTTCTCGCTCTCTTTTGCGAACAGGATAGCCACCACATATGCTAGTCGCTTGCTGCAGCTCCACATATATTTACCTTGCCATACCTATTAAGATTAAATAGTCTTGATCGCGAGGGTGCGAGATTGCTGAGTCCCTGTGGCTCACAGATTACTATTACACCAGATGCAGGGCCTGACGATTCCGCTCCAGGTGATGCGCTCGAGCTCAAGTGGGAGTTCGACGAGGACTCTCAACGATACTATGTTTCCTTTCCTGATGATCAGTAGTGGTGCCCAGTTTGGGGTGATCGGGACCGTGTCGCATGTTGGGTTATCTTTTATTTTGGCGCCGTAGTCGGGCCATGGGTGTTTGAATGATGTAATGTTATTTATGTACTTGTTTGACGTGGCGAGTGTAAGCCAACTATGTTATCTCCCCTTTTATTATCTATATATTACATGGGATGTTGTGAAGATTGCCTACCTTGCGACATATGCCTTCAATGCGATTATGTCTCTAAGTCGTGCCTCGACACGTGGGAGCTATAGTCACATCGAGGGTGTGACAAGTTGGTATCAGAGCCTTCCCCGACCTTAGGAGCCCCATTGCTTGATCGTTTTTAGCGGCCGAGTTGTGTCTAGAAAAATGTTTTGAGTCATCTAGGAATTATATATCGGAGAGTTTAGGAATTCTTTTTACTTCCCAGTCTCCTCATCGTTCTGGTAAGGCATCCTGACATAGAGTTTTGACTCTTCTCTTCTCAAATTTCACAAAAAAAAATTTAGGATCACGCAGGTATCTTGGAATCATTCCGATGGTTTTATGATGAGAACATTGTCTTGGTGCCTCCTGTCAGGGGTTTTGTGGAAGTGTCCCGGGGAGTTGAGCTCTGAGGTGTTGTCGTCGTAATTTTATTGTTGCAGTTCTGGAATACCTGAGTTTAGTACGCCGACATCGAAAATCTCTTTTATGCAGTTCGTTGGTGAGATAACCTCGACGCCACCCAGTACTGGGGCGGGAGTTCGGGAGTATCGCCATAAATTGTATAACGGATGCTTTTCGAAGGTTGAGGTAGATGGTTTCCGAAGTTTTCTCGGTTATGTGTTGAAGGATGGATACATCTGGATGTAGGATTTGCTAGATTTGGGTGAGATATTATGCTTCCCCTGTATCCCCAACACCTGATTGCATAACCGGAAAGGTTCGAGAGTTTCATAGGTGGGAATTCTAGTAGCTCTAGTTCTTCTTCCGAGGATAGTTGGTTTGAGATTGGGATTTCTTACTGATTATTCGTTCTTGATCCATACCTTGTTCATTTATTTCTCTACCTAAATTCTAAGTGGCTTCTCAATTTATGGATATGTGACCATTTCAAGAGGAATGCATTCGTTCTTTTGTTCGGATGTGAAGACTTTATGTTGCAATTTTCATTCCGTTGGATTCAGCTTCATTTTATCTGTCTATGTGCTAAAGGTGGTCAACCTCTTCAGGATGGCTCCCGCTAAGAGCACCAATCAGAATCAGAATCAAGATCCGCCACCACCTCCACCTCCTCCGGAGGCATGGCAAGCTGTGATGGCCGCAACCAATGCAAACACACAGTTGATCATGCAAATTCTTCAAGAGAGCAATCAAGGCAACCAAGGGAACCAAGGCAACAATCAGAATCACTTTGCTACACTCAACCAGTTCCTTGCTAACGGGCCAAAGACTTTCAGCAATTGTGTTGAGGCAACTGATGCTGACGATTGGCTTGTGGATCTGTGCAAGCATTTCGAGTGCAGTAACGTCAGGCCTGAGGACTTCGTCAAGTTCGCTTCCTTCCAACTCAAAGATCAAGCTGCAGAATGGTTCCAGCAGTACAAGGATTCTAGAGGTGGACGTGTGATCACTTGGGATGAATTCCATCAAGATTTCAGAGCTCACCATATCCCTCAGAGTGTGGTTGAAAGCAAGCGTGAGGAATTCCGCAACCTGAAGCAAGGCTCTTTGTCTGTCTATGACTACAACAAGTTGTTTCAGAAGCTCGCCCGCTTTGCCAAGCAGGACGTACCTTATGAGAAGAGCATGATATACCAGTTCAGGGGTGGTCTCAGAGAAGAAATTCAGCTAGCTCTTGTTCTCTTTGAGCCCTTGAGGTACGATGAGTTCTACAACATGGCATTGAAGCAAGAGGCCGCTCAACTGAGGTGTGATGCTTCCAAGAAGTGAGGCAGAGATGCTACTCCTTCTTCCTCTACTCAAGTGGCCAAGCAGCAGAAGTATTGGCTTCCTCCTCCTCTGTTCCGTCAGCCGTATCAGCAGAAGAGCAAAGGTGGCAGTGGATCTTCCCACCCACCCAACCCTGGCTTTCAGAACAAGACTTCGTCTCAAGCTCCAAGATCGAGTGCTCCGTATCACCGTCCTCTTTCAGAGGTCACGTGCAACAAGTGCCAACAGAAGGGTCACTATGCCAACAAGTGTCTCAATCAGAGGCGTCTTCCTCCTCCTGCTCCTGTGAGATCGGCAAGTACAGCTGTGGTCAAGCATAACCCCAAGCACGCCAAGGTCAACTCGATGAATGCAGCTCAGGCAGAGGACTCGTCAGATGTCATCATGGGTAACCTTCCTGTTAACGATATTCCCACAAGAGTTCTTTTTGACACTGGTGCATCGCATTGTTTCATGTCAAAGCCATTTTTTTACCAAGCATGAATTCGTTTCTTCTCATTTGGGTAAACAAATGGATATCGTTTCTCCTGGCAAACGTTTGAGTGCAAGTCTGGAGGTGCCAGATGTTACTATCACCTTGGGCGACTACAAGTTTCTTTCTTCCCCAATGGTTCTTGGCAACTCGGATATTGATCTTATTCTCGGAATGGATTGGCTTTCTAAGCACAAGGCACATCTTGACTGTGCAGCCAGGCAGATTCAATTGACTCATTCGCCTGAGGATGTAATTGTCTTTGCCGCTCGTGATGATACCATCCGTCTGTTTTCTCTCAATGAGAAGGGTGAACTGGATGCTATCTCGCAAATTCCAGTCGTTTGCGAATATCAAGACGTCTTTCCAGAAGAGCTTCCAGGAATGCCTCCGCACCGGCCAGTTGAATTCGTCATTGATCTTGAGCCTGGCACGGAACCAGTGTGCAAGCGTCCTTACAAGCTCGGACCTGAAGAGTTGAAGGAGCTGAAGAAGCAACTCGATATTCAAGAGAGAATGGGTCTCATCCGGCCTAGTTCTTCTCCATTGGGTTGTGGTGTTCTTTTTGTGAAGAAGAGGGATGGAAAGGACCGGCTTTGTGTTGATTACCGTCCATTGGACAAGAAGACCATCAAGAACAAATACCCACTTCCCAACATTAATGAGCTTTTCGAACAACTCAAAGGTGCCCAAGTATTCTCCAAGCTTGATCTCCGTATGGGTTATCATCAGATTCGAATCCGTGAGCAAGATATTCCCAAGACGGCTTTCAGGACAAGCTATGGGTCATACGAATACACTGTCATGTCTTTTGTCCTCGTCAACGCTCCTCCGACGTTCTCTCGCATGATGAACTTCATCTTCAATGCCTACACCAATGACTTTGTTTTGGTCTATCTCGACGACATTTTGGTTTTCTCGAAGAACAAGGAAGATCATGCCGAGCACTTGCGTTTGGTACTCGATAAGCTGAGGGAACACAAGTTCTACGCCAAGTTCTCCAAGTGCGAATTTTGGCTCGATGAGATTCTTTATCTTGGTCATATCATCTCTGCCAAGGGCATTGCGGTAAATCCTGAGAACGTGTCTGCAATTGTGAATTGGGAACCTCCTCAGAACGTGAAGCAACTTCGTAGCTTCCTCGGTCTCGCAAGCTACTGTCGAAGATTCATTGAAAACTTTTCCAAAATCGCGAAGCCTCTCTCAAATCTTCTCCAGAAGCACGTCAAGTACGTTTGGTCTCCGGAGTGTGACATTGCTTTCAACACTTTGAAAGAGAAATTGATCACTGCTCCAGTTCTCACTCCGCCTGATGAATCCAAGCCGTACGAGGTCTTTTGTGATGCCTCTCTCCAAGGTCTTGGCGCAGTGTTGATGCAATAGAAGAAAGTTGTTGCTTATACCTCTCGCCAGTTGAAGCCCAATGAGAAGAACTACCCCACTCATGATCTCGAGTTGGCGGCAGTTGTGCATGCTCTTTTGACTTGGAGACATCTCTTATTGGGAAGAAAAGTGGACATTTTCACTGATCACAAGAGTCTCAAGTACATCTTCACTCAGCCTAATCTCAACCTCAAGAAAACTCGATGGGCCGAAATGATTCAAGAGTATAATGCTGACGCATTGAGCAAAAAGGCTTATTGCAACAGTCTGATTCTCAAGCCTTATCAACCCGAGCTTTTTGAAGCTTTCCGCAAATTTAATCTGCAAGTTATTCCTCAAGGTTTCCTCGCCAACCTTCAAGTCTCTCCTACCTTGGAAGACCAGATTCGCCAAGCTCAGCTTCTTGATGCTATGGTGAAAAAGGTGAAGATTGGGATTGCCAAGAGTCAACCCAAGTACAAGTGCTACTGCCTTGATGACAAGGACACTCTCTTCTTCGAGGATCGTATTGTTGTACCCAAAGGTGACCTTCGTAAAGTGATCATGAACGAGGCTCACAATTCTCTCCTCTCCATCCAACCTAGGAGCTTGAAGATGTATCAGGACCTCAAGCAGGCTTATTGGTGGACTCGAATGAAGCGCGAGATTGCTCAATTCGTGAATGAATGTGATGTCTGCAGAAGAGTGAAGGCAGAACACCAAAGACTAGCTGGTCTCCTCCAACCTCTTGCCATTCCAGAATGGAAGTTTGACCACATTGAAATGGACTTCGTGGCTAGGTTTCCAAAGTCCAAGCGTGGCAATGATGCTATATTCGTTGTCATCGACAAACTCACTAAAGTGGCTCATTTTCTGCCTATGAAAGAGTCAATCACTGTAGCTCAATTGGCGGAACTCTATACCTCTTGAATTGTCTCTTTGCACGGTATTCCACAAGTGATCTCTTCAGATCGTGGCAGCATCTTTACCTCCAAGTTTTGGGATTCTTTTCAGAAGGCCATGGGCACCAACATCCGCTTCAGCGCAGCTTTCCATCCTCAAACTAGCGGTCAAGTCGAGCGTGTCAACCAGATTCTTGAAGATATGCTCAGGGCTTGTGTGATCTCCTTCGGCATGAAGTGGGAGGATTGTCTTCCATATGCTGAATTCTCCTACAACAATAGTTTTCAAGCAAGTTCGGGCAAGGCCCCATTTGAAATCTTGTATGGCAGGAAGTGCTGTACCCCTCTCAACTGGTCTAAAACCGGTGAACGTCAGCTGCTGGGTAATGACTTAATCACAGAGGCAGAGGAATGTGCAAAGTCATTCGAGATAACCTCAAAGCAGCCCAATCCCGCTAGAAGAGCTACTATGATAGTAAGCACCGTGATTTGGCTTTCGAGATCAGAGATCATGTTTACCTCCGCGTCTCTCCAATGAAAGGTACTCGTTGCTTCGGTATCAAAGGGAAGCTTGCCCCCAGATACGTGGGACCTTTCAAGATTGTCAGCAAGAGAGGCGATCTCGCCTATCAACTCGAGCTTCCTTCAAACTTTGCAAATGTTCATGATGTGTTCCATGTCTCTCAGCTTCGAAAGTGCTTCAAGACTCCTGACCGCATCGTCAACTTCGAGGACATTGAGCTCCAAGAAGATCTTTCCTATCGTGAGCACCCAGTTGCTATTCTTGAAGAGACTGAACGCAAGACTCGCAACAAGTCAATCAAATTCCGCAAAGTCAAGTGGTCACACCATTCCGACCGTGAAGCTACCTGGGAACGCGAGGATCACCTCCTTTCTGAGTACCCGGTATTCTTTCAGTCCTAGATCTCGGGACGAGATCCTTTCGTAGTGGTGGAGTGTTGTAACACCCCGGATGTAACTTACCCAATTTGTACTCCAACTCTTGTCGTTTCCGGCCTTAAGTTATTTTATTTTCTCGGGTTCAGGTTTTTGTCTCCGTGTGTTGTTATCATTGTCATGCATCTCATATCATGTCATCATGTGCACTGCATTTGCATACGTGTTCATCTCTTGCATTCGAGCATTTTCCCCGTTGTCCGTTTTGCATTCCGGCGCTTCGTTCTCCTCCGGTGGTCATTTCTACCTTTCTTTCGTGTGTGGGGATTAAACATTTCCGGATTGGACCGAGACTTGCCAAGCGGCCTTGGTTTACTACCGGTAGACCGCCTGTCAAGTTTCGTACCGTTTGGACTTCGTTTGATACTCCAACGGTTAACCAAGGGACCGAAAAGGCCTCATGTGTGTTGCAGCCCAACACCCCTCCATGTTGGCCCAAAACTAACCAAAACCCTCTCCATCATCTAGAGCGTTCGATCACGATCGCGTGGCCGAAAACCGCACCTCATTTGGACACTCCTAGCTCCCTCTACCTCTATAAATAGACCCCCTCCGAAATCCGGATCTCCTTCTCCCCCGAAACCCTAAACTCAGCTCCCCTCGCCGCCGGACGTGTCCGAACCGGACCGGACACGTCCGCCTGATCCGCCGCCACCAATCCCGCGCTGCCACCTGTCCCGGGCGAGCGCCCACATCGCCGCCGCCGCGCCGGCCTGCCCGAGCCCGCGGGAGGCCCCTGCGGCCCGTTCCTCCGCCTCCCCGCGCCCGCGCCTT